>NC_057812.1:97330729-97340682 GCF_018294505.1 Triticum aestivum
TAGGCTAAGTCTCCGAGTGAGAAAACTTAGGCGAGTACTGGACTACAGCTAAGCCCCCGAGTCGGAGGATTGCTCTCCACTCGGTAGGATTTTTTCAAACTTAGGCGAGTGCCGGACTGCAGCTAATTCTCTAAGTGAGAAGACTTAGGCGAGTACTGGACTGCAGCTAAGCCCCCGAGTGGGATGGTTGCTCTCCGCTCGGTAGGATTTTTTTTCAAACTTAGGCGAGTGCCGGGCTGCAGTTAAGTCTCCGAGTGATAAAACTTAGGCGAGTACTGGACTGCAGCTAAGCCCCCGAGTGGGAGGATTGTTCTCCACTCGGTAGGATTTTTAAATACTTAGGCGAAACGGGTTCGCAGCTAAGCCCCCGAGTGGGAGGCTAGCTCACCACTCGGTAGGAATTTTTTTTACAAACTTAGGCGAAGCGGATTCGCAGCTAAGCCACCCACCGGGAGATTTCTTACACAAACAAAAAAATAACAATCGCTGAGAAAATTATAATGCTCTTGTCTTTGATAAATAAACTACAGGAGTTTTTTCTTATTACATCTCATCCGAGTGAGAATTCAAGTATAAAAGGGGCGGAGAAGCTCCGCATTCCAGGCTCGTGGCTCATCAATCTGGCGATTGACATTATAGAGGTGATACGCTCCATTGTGGAGGACTCTGGTGACATGAAGGGGCCTTCCCAAGTAGGACCGAGTTTGTGTGGTTTCTGCTGCTCCACTCGGAGGACTAAGTCTCCTTCTTGGAAGGCTCGTCTCTTCACATTTCTGGCATGGAATTGACGCAAGTCATGCTGATAGATGGTGCATCGGATCATGGCCATTTCTCTTTCTTCTTCCAGGAGGTTGACTGCGTCCTGCCGGTCTTGTTCTTCTTCTTCTTCAGAGTAGAGCTCGACTCGAGGGGCGTTGTGAAGCATGTCACTCGGCAAGACTGCTTCGGCTCCATAGACCAGAAAGAATGGGGTTCTTCCGATCGATCGGTTTGGGGTCGTCCTCAATCCCCAAAGAACTAATGGAAGCTCGTCGACCCATGCACCTGCTGCGTGCTTGAGATCGCGCATCAATCGAGGTTTCAGTCCTTTGAGAATTAGGCCGTTTGCTCTTTCCGCCTGTCCATTCGACTGAGGGTGAGCGACCGAAGCATAGTCGACTCGTGTGCCCTGAGAGGCGCAAAAGGCCCTGAATTTGTCGGAATCGAAGTTTGACCCATTGTCAGTGATGATGCTGTGCGGAACTCCATATCTGAATATCAACTCTCTGATGAAACTGATAGCAGTGCAAGCATCAAGATTCTTGATAGGCTTAGCTTCAATCCATTTGGTGAACTTGTCGACTGCTACTAGCACATGAGTGAAGCCGCTCCTGCCCGTTTTCAGTGGTCCAACCATGTCCAGCCCCCAAACAGCGAAGGGCCAGACGAGTGGAATGGTTTTCAGAGCTGATGCGGGCTTGTGCGACATATTGGAGTAATACTGACATCCTTCACATTTGTCGACTATCTCTTTTGCCATTTCATTGGCCCTTGGCCAGTAAAATCCCGCTTGGTATGCTTTAGCCACAATGGTCCGAGAGGACGCATGATGACCACAGGTCCCCGAGTGGATATCGTCAAGGATCATCTGACCTTCTTCTGGTGTTATACACTTCTGACTGACTCCAGTCGCGCTTTCTCTATACAACTTCCCTTTATGAATGTAAAGGCCTTGGATCGACGGACGATCTGTCGAGCCTCTTCTTCGTCCTCTAGGAGTTCTTTCCTTAGGATGTACGCGATGTAAGGTACTGTCCAGTTGGGAGTGATGACCAAGACTTCCATGATCAGGTCGACCACAGCTGGAACTTCAACTTCAGTCGGATCCATGGCACTTTTTGGCTGCGGGGCCTCTTCAGTGAAGGGATCCTCCTGAACTGATGGTGTGTGGATGTGTTCCAAAAACACATTGCTGGGAATGGCTTCTCTTTTGGAACCTATTTTTGCCAAATCATCAGCTGCTTGATTTTTCAGTCGGGGTATGTGATGAAGCTCTAACCCCTCGAATTTCTTCTCCAGGTTTCTCACTGCATTGCAATAACCAGTCATGGCTGGACTTCTGATGTCCCATTCCTTCATCACCTGATTAACCACCAAATCTTAGTCGCCATAGACCATAAGGCGACGGACGCCGAGTGAAATGGCCATGCGCAACCCATATAAAAGTGCTTCATATTCCTCCTTGTTATTGGAGGAATCAAAGTGGATTTGAAGAACATATCTGAGCTTATCTCCTCGGGGGGAGACCAACACCACCCCGGCACCGGAACCATTCAGCATTTTGGAACCGTCGAAGAACATGGCCCAATGCTCCGAGTGAACCCGAGTCGGCAGTTGCTGTTCAATCCGCTCGGCGACGAAATCTGCTATTGCCTGGGACTTGATAGCTTTCTTTGCCTCGAACTTGATATCTAGAGGAAGGAGTTGAATCGCCCATTTTGCCACTCGACTAGTTGCATCTCTGTTATGCAGGATCTCTGACAACGGAGCGTCACTGACGACTGTAATGGAATGATCAGAGAAGTAGTGAGCAACTTTCTTTGTGGTCATATAAATCCCATATACAAGCTTCTGATAATGAGGATATCTTTGCTTCGATGGGGTCAAAACTTCAGAAATATAATATACTGGGTGCTGAACTTTGAAGGCTTTTCCTTCTTCTTCCCGCTCGACCGTAAGTACCGTACTGACGACTTGTCCCGTGGCTGCGATGTAAAGAAGCAAAGGCTCCTAGCTGACTGGGGCAGCAAGCACCGGCTGTGTGGAGAGCAGAGCTTTGAGCTCTGCAAACGCTGCATCAGCTTCGGAAGTCCACTCGAACTTGTCGGACTTCTTCATCAATCAGTAAAGAGGCAATGCCTTTTCACCGAGACGGGATATGAATCGACTTAAAGAGGCCAAGCAACCAGTAAGCTTCTCGATGTCGTGCACTCGCACAGGACTTTTCATTCGGAGTATAGTACTGATTTTTTCTGGATTGGCGTCGATTCCCTGTTTGGAAACGAGAAAACCGAGTAATTTTCTGCCAGGAACTCTGAATGTGCACTTTGATGGATTAAGCTTGATATCATACCTCCTGAGGTTGGCAAAGGTTTCAGCAAGGTCAACTAGCAGGTCAGAACCCTTCCGTGACTTGACCACAATGTCATCCATGTATGCTTCCACATTCCGACTGATTTGAGTGAGCAAACACTTCTGAATCATCCTCATGAATGTGGCTCCGGCATTCTTGAGGCCAAACGGCTTGGTAACATAACAGAAGCACCCGAATGGAGTGATGAAAGTTGTTTTGATCTCGTCATGCCCATACAGACGGATCTGATGGTACCCGGAATAAGCGTCTAAAAAAGATAGTCGCTCACATCCCGCAGTCGAGTCGACTATCTGATCAATGCGGGGGAGAGGAAAATGATCTTTTGGGCAGGCCCGATTAATATGTTTAAAGTCAATGCACATGCAAAGTGACTTGTCCTTCTTGGGGACTATGACAACATTGGCGAGCCACTTGGAGTGGTAGATTTCTCGGATGAACTCCGCTACTAAGAGCCGAGCCACCTTTTCGCCAATAGCCTTTCTCCTCTGGACGGCGGACCGTCGGAGATGTTCCTTGATAGGTTTACTTTTGAGTCGACTCTTAGGCGGTGCTCAGCCAGCTCCCTGGGAACACCCATCATGTCAGAAGGCTTCCATGTGAAAATGTCCCAGTTCTCACGAAGGAACTGGATGAGCGCTTCTTCCTATTTGGAGTCGAGTGTTGTCGAGATGTGAGTTGGAGCAGCGCTGGGATCGGTCGGGTGGATGTGAGCTGTCTTCGTTTCGCCAGACGACTGAAAAGCTGATTCTGTGGCGGGCTTCTTGGCTCGCAACAAATCACTCGGGTCTGCAGTCTTCTGGTATTCCTGCAGCTCCACCACCGCCATCTGAGCATCAACGATCTTTGAACCTTTCTGAAAACATTCTTCCGCTTTCTTGTGATTGCCTATAATAGTGATCACACCTTTGGGGCCAGGCATCTTCAACTTGAGATACACATAACATGGTCGGGCCATGAAGCATGCATAAGCCGGCCTTCCCAAAATAGCGTGATAGGCACTCTGGAAGTCTACAACTTCAAACGTCAACTTTTCTTTGCGGTAATTCTTGGAATCACCGAAAACCACATCAAGAGCAATCTGGCCGAGTGATTCAGCCTTCTTCCCAGGAATGACTCCATGGAAACTCATGTTGCTGGTACTGAGTCTGGACATCGGAATGCCCATCCCTTTCAATGTCTCAGCATATAATATGTTCAAACCACTGCCACCATCCATCAAGACTTTGGTCAGTCGAGTGCCTTCGACAACTGGGTCGACCACCAAAGCTTGCCTCCCAGGGGTGGCGATGTGCGTTGGGTGATAGGACCGGTCGAATGTTATGGCAGTCTGAGACCACTTCAGATAACTGGGTGTCGCCGGAGCAACCATATTCACCTCTCGGTTTATAACTTTCAGTCGACTTTTGCTTTCAACATCAGCAAAAATCATGAGGGTGGAATTGACCTGGGGGTATCCATCGTCACTATCTTCCTTGTCCTCAACTTTGTCCAACTCCTTTTCCTTATCTTTGGGCTACTTGCCCTGGAACTGCTGGATCAAGAGTTGACACTGTCGAGTGGTATGTTTCGGGTAAATGAAATTACCCTCTTCATCTTTCTTGGTGTGGACGAGACATGGCAAATCCAACACATCATTTCCGTCCTGGTCTTTAACTTTCTTGGGGTTCCAAGGTCCTTTGGGTTTCCCTTTAAACTTTGCTTGGGTTACAGCCAAGGCTTCCCCAGGAGCAGCTGGCTCGGCTTTCCGCTTCTGTTTCCGATTGGAATTTCCTCCGGATTCTTAGGGGACTGACTTGAGCTTGCCACTCCTGAGTCGATCCTCATCTTCACCATTAGCGTACTTGGTGGCAATCTTCATCATCCGATTCAGAGACATATCTCCGGTCCGACCGAATTTCAGATTCAGTTCTCTGCACTTGACACCTTCTTTGAAGGCACAGACTGCTTGGTGGTCAGGCACATTCTCCATCGTGTGATGTAACGTGATCCATCTCTAGATTTAATCCCTCAAAGTTTCATTCGGCTTCTGTACGCAAGACCGCAGTTCCGTCAGCCCTGCCGGTCGCTTGCATGTTCCTTCGAATGTGGTGACAAACACTCGGGCGAGATCTTCCCAAGTGTAAATGCTGCTGGGTGCTAACTGGTTCAGCCACGCTCTGGCCGAGCCCTCTAACATGAGAGGCAGGTGCTTCATGGCCACTTCGTCATTGCCGCCGCCAATCTGGACGACCACTCGGTAGTCTTCAAGCCAAGTATCGGGCTTGGACTCACCAGTGAACTTGCTGACTCCAGTCGCCAACCTAAAGTTGGGAGGAATCACAGCGGCCCTGATGGCTCTACTAAAGCACTCTGGCCCCGAAGCATGTGCTCTGCTGCTGGTAGGTGCATCTCTGTCATGACCTTCTCGGTGAGCTCTGTTCCTGTCGACCAAACCTTGAACGAGAATGGATCTCGCATCAAAGCCTGGCTCCCTGGAGTCGACTGGAATCCTTCGCCCAACACTACGAGGGCGCCTGTCATCCTACTATCGAGGCACATATGACCCGCTCCTTGGGGGAGGGGTGGGCACGCGACGTCGATCGTCACGATCGAATCGGTGGTCATATTGCTCATGGTTCCCATACTGATTACGCCGGTCCCCACGTCCCTCACGCCTCGGGGGCGATCTTGGGCTATGAGCCAACTGGACTATGTCTGCAGCAACGGATCTGCTATGAATCCTGTTCCGCGACTGAGAAACAGCAGAATTCCGGTCTCCTGCTGCCCGGAGTAACGCTCTGATCTGCAGCAAGCCTCTACCAGCCTCTGACTGGGAAGGATGAATCGACTCTGCTATACGGGATGCAGCTGCTAAATTCTGAATCAGAGTTCGATATACCTGCGGGGGCGGAAAGAGCTGACGTCGACTAGATTCAGGAACCCATTGTCGCGCATGCTCGTCGAGTGCTCGCTGGAGGTTCTCCAGTCGAGTGTGCTCAGCCAAGTTTGCCAGGCGCGCGTCCTCCAAGGTACGAGCCTCGGGGTTTCTCCAACAATAGGAGTGTGCAGTGCATCCATGTTCTAGCGACGAAGTTCTTCTCTCTGCAGCGATGTGAGAGGCTCGGGGAGATATTCCTCATGGGGACGCGACGGGTCGCCTTCACCCGCGCCTCCGTCGGTGCGGGGAAAACCGGGAGGACTGGGCGGTCCATCAACCATCAGAACCTCCGCTGCCGGATCACTGCTGTCGCACTCAGATGCGGTCTCTGTAGAGCTAGTCGACAGATCGAACATGCCGTAGAGGGACTCATCGGGCTCGATCGCCGCGACTTGAGGGGTGGCCGACTGGTGTGCCACCGCGTGTCTCACCCACCGCTGAAGTCTCGACCGACTGGAGCGCTTGCGCCGGCGGGAAACAGGGAGGGAGGACAACACATGAGCCGACCGATAGGGGGTCGACGGTTGCCGCAAGAGAACGCCGTGGACGCACGCGCTAAAGTGCGTTGCTCCGTGGGCGGGGAGTGCGTCCACGTCGACCGGAGCCTCCTGAAGCCAAGCGGAGTCGTCCGTGATGAACGTGAGCGCGTCGAGACGGATCTCGCGGCCCTCCACCAAAACTCCGCTAGAAACCATGATGATTTGGATTGGAAAAGATCGCAACTCCTCCAACAAATCGCTAAAACACCTGCCCAACGGTGGGCGCCAACTGTCGTGGTTCTAAGTCTGACAGTAATGTAGGGGGGTAAATATGGAGAGGCAAGATCTTAGCTATGGAGAAGTTGTAGGCACATGAGGTTTACGAGTTCAGGCCCTTCTCGGAGGAAGTAATAGCCCTACGTCTCAGAGCCCGGAGGCGGTCGACTGGATTATGCGCGTATGGTTTACAGGGGTGCGAACCCTTTACACTGAGGAGGGGGGTGGCTTATATAGAGTTCGCCGGACCCATCCGACCCTCAGTTATGCAGGGTTTTAAATACATTAAGGTCGGGCGTTACTGGTAACGCCCCTAATAAAGTGCTACGATGACCATAAAGGCTACTTAATAACCGACCGTTAGCATGCGGAGTGTCTTTAGGTCTCCTGGCCGTCAAGTGGTTTGGTCTTGGTCGAGTGATCGCTTCTTGTTCGAGTGTCTTTGAGTCTGTCGAGTGGAACACCTCCAAGTCGATTGAAAGGTGATTTCATTCTAGAGATGTCCTTGGGTAGGGCAGTTTGGACAGGTCCATGACCCTACCCTAGGTACATAGCTTCGTCAGATCCCTCTGTTCGCTCACGTACTATTTTAAGTGAATCCTTATTATAACATGCACACAAATTTTGGGCACTTGTATTCGACTTAAGTCAGTGTGCCACCATATCTCGTATACTTACTACTCCCTCCGTCTAGGTGTAATAAGTCATGATAGAAGGTGCAACAGGACCAAGGTGTGTGTGTGTGTGTGTGTGTTTAACAGCATGTGTGTGTTAGAGAGAGCGATAGATTGACCTACTCCTACACAGAGATGTTGGGTAGTGTATGATTTTAGCCGCGAGAGTCAGTGCATCCTCTCGTTTCCGGGCGTGTCCGGTAGGGACATGCGGACAGCTGCCACGCCCGCTCTTGACCAGCTTGGCCCACCCAAAGCCCCTCCATCGCTCGCGTGCGCTTCCCACCTGAAACGGTCAGCACCGCTCCAAAGAATCGGTGCCGCATTCATGCCCGGGCAGAGCGTACGCGACCTCTCACTGGTGCAAGAGTGATGGTTGCTTCGTCCGTCCAACTTACTGCTGGGTCTATGTGATTTGACGGCTCATTGGTCTTTATTACTGAGGTGGTAGGACTACTGGATGTCCCACACTTTCGGCGAAAGGAGGTACTACTACTAGATTACAATTTTCTCCATTCTTACAGCGGATGCGTGCAAGAGCAGTGAAAACACGCAAGCTCAGTGATTACATGGCCCACCTCACACTATCACCGTGCGACACCTAACTCTTTACATAGTACTCCCCCCGTTCATAAATATTACTAGATGAGTCCCCGCGCGTTGCCGCGAAACAACGGTATATCTCTCTGCGCAAAATTATCGATTTCATAGAACTAAAAAAACTCTATAACCGCATGACAAATGTGGTAGCCAAACTAAATAAACTCCCATCATCATTTAGATCATCCCACGTAAGGAAAAAAGACCAACCAACTCCAACTGCATAATGGGATTATATTTTTCTTTTTGACATGTTAATGGGACTTAAAAGCTCACTTACATGCATGCTACCGGTGCATGCTTGCATGCAGACATGTTGATGTGATTAAAAACCCACTCACATGCATGTGCCACGGTATTTCTGCATGCTTGCATGTGGCTTAGTGCGGAGCCTCTCAATGTCTAGATCAGACGGTTATTATGGACTGATTTACTTCATCTAACGGCTACATCAATTTTGATGATGTGGCTCAAGGAGAGGATAGAGAATTCCTAGTAGTGGGGGCTAGCTATTACTAGTAGATAAGTCTTTGTAGAGATTCCACTACATACGGAACAAAATGAATGAATCTACACTTAAAATGCATCTATATACATCCGCATGTGGTTCATGGTGAAATCTCTACAAAGACTTATATTTAGGAACGGAGGAAGTACTAGTATAGTATGTACTGTAATTTATCAGCGAGATAAATTTGTACAATGCTATGAAACTTCCAAAATATTAACCTTGCGATTGGCTCTTCGCCTCTTCGGGAAGTCGAGCAATAATGGTAGTGCAGTATATATCGTTCTAGCTATATGAGACCGAATGAATTGCTGCACGTCCACCACGTGGGCGAGGGTCGATGGGCGAGGGAGAGTGCTACATACGGAGCAAAATGAGTGAATCTACACTCTAAAATACATCTATATACATCAATGTTTGGAGTATGTACTAGTAGTTCATATTGAAATCTACTAAAGGACATATATATTCCAAACAATATGATATAATCTCTATAACCAAGGTAGTAGGGACGAGGAGTAAACGGAGGGAGTAGTAATTTTTCTCCTTGTCCTACGAGCCACCGCGCGCATGGGCGAGGGAGCGGGCGTAAGGAGGAGCAAGCTTCACCTCATCCTGCGAGCCACCGCGCCCGTGGGCGGGGGAGACGGCGTACTAAGCAAGCTTCTCCTCGTTCTGCGAGTTGACGGGACACATCAAAAGTACTCCAGTGTATAGAGCCTTGCCTCTAAGGTAGGCCCCACATGGTTTGCCTCTTTTTTTAACATAACACGTCAAGTCGCAATTTGTTTGTTCACCCATGGTAGACGATCCTCCCTCCACCAAGTGGACAACCAGTACATGTGCCAAATTAGCACGTGGGCTGCCTTTTTCATACAGAAATGAGCTCCACCGTGTACCCGTGCGGGTGTGGTTGGGAAAGAGACGGGAGTACGTGCGCCGTGCATGCACCTCTTCTCTTCGTGCACGCCCCCCACCTACGTGGGTGTGTGGGAGAGATACAAACCGCGTTCGTGAGTGTTTTTATTTTGGGGTGGGGGGTGGGGTGGGGGGTTTATTTCGTGAATTATTTGTGGGAATATGTGTCAATGACATCTCAAACAAATTTTTGCATGCAATGTGTGTGAAATGGAGGCCTCTCCATATCATACATAGAGGGTCGGGCAATCCACGAGAAGAGAGGGAGGGGTCATAGCTATCAATATAGTCGAAGAGAGGATCAAGTGGGTGGGTGCGAGATCGATGAAGAGAGCCATCGAAATTTTGTGTGTGTGTGCAAGTCAAAGGTATAGGGCGACAGGCCTACCAGAACGTTAGAGGGCACATGTCAAGTTTGGGTGTGGCAGGGAGACATGACTAGAGCGCT
>NC_057812.1:97340857-97352044 GCF_018294505.1 Triticum aestivum
GGGGAGGGGTAGGCAGAGGCCTAACTATAGAGGTAGAACGACTCGTATATGTGTTGAGAAGGAGAGACCCAGCTATGTCTTGAGGGAGATCGGTCGACATCCATACATAACTGAAGGACGGGAAATATGATGGGACAGAGAGAGAGAGAGAGGAGAGAGAGAGGGAGGGAGAGGGAGGGAGAGGGGTAGAGTGCTGGATGGGTGATGGAGTTGCTTCTCGAAGATGGTGGGAGAGGCCTACTAGACAAACTGAGGGTGGAACTGCAATGTTATCAATAAGAGTGGGGATGTGTTTTTGTTTGTGCCGGTGCGTGATAGATCTGTCGGGACGCATCCATGGATGATGAAGGGGAACCATGTGTTTGGTAAGCAAACCTAACTAGATCGGTAGATCAATTGTTATTTGTCGGAGGAAGGGAGAGACACAACTAATGAGGTAGATCGATTGACGTGTGGATAAAAACGAGTTATAAGGACCTAGCTAGATATATGTATAGCGAGAGATCGGTCAGTGTACGTCCATTTGTTAGAGGCAAATAAGGCCCAGCGAGACGGATAGACAGAGAGAATTGAGCTAGGAGGTGGTGCGAGAGGCCCACCTACTAGCTAGATAGGGGGAGGAGTGTGCGGTTGTGAGATCGATGAAAAGAGGGGCGAGAGTTTACACGTGTGTCTGACCGTATGAGAGACACGAGGCAAGGACACATAAAGGAGGAGATTGAAGGTGTGTGTGTGTGTATGTTGTAGGCAGGCATCGCTGGAGAGGTTTATCGATCGGTGTGTGTCGGAAAGGAGTTGTGGAGACTCTGGGAGAACGAACTAAAGAAAAAATGAATGTGCCCGATGGATAGAATGCCGAGGGAGGGGGAGGGCGAGGAGGGCGTGTGCATGCAGGACAGAAAGTTAGTGGTAGCTACAAAGTTTAGAGGATTGTGTGGGTGAGGGAGTCCTGGATTAGGGGGTGTTCGGGTAGCCGGACTATACCTTCAACCGGACTCCTGGACTATGAAGATACAAGATTGAAGACTCCGTCCTGTGTCCGGAAGGGACTTTCCTTTGCGTGGAAGGCAAGCTTGGCGATACGGATATGAAGATCTCCTACCATTGTAACCGACTTTGTGTAACCCTAACCCTCTCCGGTGTCTATATAAACCGGAGGATTTTAGTCCGTAGGACAATACACATCAACAATCATACCATAGGCTAGCTTCTAGGGTTTAGCCTCCTCGATCTCGTGGTAGATCTACTCTTGTACTACCCATAGCATCAATATTAATCAAGCAGGACATAGGGTTTTACCTCCATCGAGAGGGCCCGAACCTGGGTAAAACTTCGTGTCCCTTGCCTCCTGTTACCATCCGGCCTAGACGCACAGTTTGGGACCCCCTACCCGAGATCCGCCAGTTTTGACACCGACATTGGTGCTTTCATTGAGAGTTCCTCTGTGTCATCGCCGTCAGGTTAGATTTGGAAGTTTAAACTACACGGCTGACATCCGCGGGGACTTGATCTTCGACGGATTCGAGCCACTACCGCGGCTGACATCCGGACTGTCACGATGAGCATGGTCTAGCTCTGCCGCCGAACAGTGCCCTGGAGGCCGCACCCACATTGGCTTCGACTCTTAATTCGGAGCCAATCGCACCGATCGAGGATGGGTGGTTGGACGCCGCCTCGGGGGCTGCGATCCCAACGGTGATTGAGCCGAACACCAGCCCCGCTCTCCGCAAGGCTCATGATTCCAAGGAGTCAGACTCCTCTCCGGACTCCGAACCATTCGCGCCTCTGCCAATCGAATCCGTTGGGCGCCGATCATGGAGTTTACTGCCGCGGGCATCTTTCAGCACACGCCCTTTGGCGATATTACAAAATCACTAAAGTCTCTCTCTTTATCAAGAGAGCCCTGGCCGGACTACGGCCAGCGATATCGGGATGCGGACGATGAAAAAATTCAAAGCCCACCCACCACCCACTTTGTAGCCACTGTCGACGATTTAACCGACATGCTCGACTTCGACTCCGAAGACATCAACGGTATGGACGCGGATGAAGGAGACGATGAAGAACCAGCGCCTATTGGGCCCTGGAACGCCACCTCGTCATATGACGTATAGATGGTGGACGCACCAAAAGATGACGACGAGGAGCGGAAGGACGCACCGAAGGCTTGTTCCCTCGAAAAGCAGTCAAAGTGGCGACGCAAACACCGCCCCAAATCCCGCCTCGACAGAAATAGCGATCACGCAGACCCAGCGCTGGAGCAGGGCGAATCGCTGCCGGACAACGGCAATCCGGATAATCAAACCGAACAAACAAATCCTATCAAGGATAATGGTCCGGACGACATAACGCCAGACAAACACCCGGAGCAACAGACTGCCCGTAAAAGGATTGTTGCCACCGCAAGGAGCCTGAAAAAGCAGAAAGAAAGGCTCAAGACCGCGCAAGACACACTCCAATTCAGATGGAGTAGAATACTCAGCACTGCAGCAAGGTACGGCGACAATCGCCCTTCCAAAAGCTACCCAAAGCGGAAGCTGCTACCCGAATTCGATGAGGAGGCCTCAGAACCCCCACAACCAAATACCAAAGCAGCCACCTGGTCGGATAGACGACCCCTCTACCAACACAGAGCGGCATACAACACCGCTCACAATACAATACGCGACCCATGCGAGGGCTCGCACCCAAAGGACGGCGCAACCAGATCCATCTATGGACCACGCAAGCGCCCCCCAGCATACAATGCAACACAACAAACATCCGAACAACGCAGTACACCCAGCTACAGTGGTGCCGCACACCCCCTATGTTTCACCGATGAGGTGCTAGACCACGAATTTCCAGAGGGATTCAAGCCCGTAAACATAGAGGCATACGACAGAACAACAGACCCTGGGGTCTGGATTGAGGACTACATCCTTTATATCCATATGGCTCGAGGAGATGATCTCCATGCCATCAAGTACCTACCCCTCAAGCTCAAAGGGCCAGCTCGTCACTGGCTCAAAGGCCTCCCCGAAAGCTCCATTGGAAGTTGGGAAGATCTCGAAGATGCCTTTCGGGCAAATTTTCAAGGGACTTATGTTCGACCTCCAGATGTGGACGATTTGAGTCATATAACTCAACAGCCCGGAGAGTCAGCCCGAAAGCTTTGGAACATGTTTCTTACTAAAAAGAACCAGATTGTCGACTGTCCGGACGCCAAAGCCTTAGCGGCTTTCAAGCATAGCGTCCGTGACGAATGGCTCGCCAGACACCTCGGCCAAAATAAGCCGAGAACGATGGCCGCATTAACAAACCTCATGACCCGCTTTTGCGCGGGAGAGGAGAGCTGGTTAGCCAGATGCAGCACCAGCGACCCCAGTACATCTGAAGTTAGAGATGGAAACGGGAAATCATGGCGCAACAGCAATAACAAACGCCGGAATAAAGAAGACAGCATGAAGGGCACGACAGTAAATGCCGGATTCAAAAGCTCTCGGCCAGGACAAAAGCCGCCCCCTAAAGGCACCAGGGATGAATTGTCCAGCCTCAACAAAATTCTGGACCAAGTATGTCAGATCCATAGTACCCCTGGTAAACCTGCTAATCATACCCACAGAGATTGTTGGGTCTTCAAGCAGTCCGGCAAGCTCAACGCCGTACATAAGGGGGAGGATACACCAAGTGAAGTCGAGGACGAGCCCCCCAAGCAAGACACGGGGGAGCAAAAGCATTTTCCACCAGAAGTCAAAACAGTAAACGTGTTACACGTAATCAAGGGAAAAAACAAGGTGGCACTCCCAGGAAAGTATACCCAAGCGCCTGTCACCACGAAGTCCTGCCACTGGTCATCTCAACCGATCACTTTTGACCGTCGTGATTACTCAGCAAGTATCCAACACGCAGGATGGGCTGCCCTGGTGTTAGACCCAGTAATTGGCGGATATCACTTCACAAGGGTCTTGATGGATGGCGGCAGTAGCCTAAACCTAATATATCAGGATACAATCCGAGGGATGGGGTTAGACCCAACACGAATTGGCCATAGCAATACTACCTTTAAAGGAGTCACGCCAGGCCCAGGGGCTCGTTGTACGGGCTCCCTCCTAATACAAGTCACATTCGGCTCCTCCGATAACTTTCGTCGCGATCATTTAACTTTCCACATCGCTCCGTTTCAAAGTGGCTATCAAGCACTGTTCGGGCGCGAAGCTTTCGCTCGCTTTAATGCAATACCACACTACGCCTCCCTCACACTCCAGATGCCCAATCCACGTGGCATCATCACAGTGCACGGAAATATCAAGCGATCTCTATGCGCCGAAGAGAGTGAGGCTGCCTTGGCCGCCGCACACTAAAGGCGCCCGGACAAGCAAAAGAATCCAATAGGTCGTCAAGACCTCATATACAACTAATCAAGTCCGGCACCGCTATTTACACGGAAATAAATGGTCACACCCCTATTTGTCAATACAAGGGGCTCAACGCGCGCAGCCAAACGATCATCGTGCTACACCCGTCCAGGATACGGCACAACGGAGACACAGGGGCAGACGTGCAGCAGGGACCCGCTCCAAGTATTCTTTTTAGATTAAGACCCTGCGTAAACCTTTTTTACTATCTCTTGTTGATACATATCCATCGTTGAGAAGGATGCTGACGTCTTGGCATGTGGCCACGCCAGAACAATGCACGTGCCTGGACACACGGGGCTTCTTACAAAGGCCACTATTAAGGCCCGGCTTATACCACAAAGACCGAATACCTTAGGGAGTGTTCGGCGTCGCGAGTTTGGCCCTATATGCATCAGCTCCGAATCATTGTCTTTGGTCAAATGTTGGGTTTGCCCGGCTCCTGTGTTTTGGTGCCTTACGTTCCGCCTTGCCGGCTAAGGTAGCACCAGGAGAACTGCTCCGATTGTGCCCTGGTTCATCCGGATGAGCACCTTAGTAGAGAAAGCCGAAAACTGACTGTCATGATATAGCGTGAGACTGGTCAACCACTCGATGACCTGTGGGAATGTTAGAATTCCTCCGCCTTAACGAAGGGCCATTTCCCGGCCAGGCATGTACGCACCCCGAGTTCGGGAGAGTGCGGAGCCACAAGGGGCTATCTAGTAGCCCTACTGTCAAACTCCTATGGCTAAGTGAAAGTGCTAAAGCATTATGGTCCGGTTGCCTCGCTCACTCTGCTATCACCTCCTTAATAGGACCAAGACGTTGGGTTAAGTGTGACTGCGTGTTTTTGCGAGCACCTCCGCATCATATGCATGAGGGTTGAAGCCGACGGCTGCAATCTTTCAGGTTATACACATGTATACATAAACGGCCGCCCAGGAGGCATCATATTACTTTCAGGCAAAAGTATAAAAATAGCCTTATAAAAATTTGTAAAAGCATTTCGCTTATAATGAGATTACATATCACTCAAACATAATATTTTTTGAGCACTGAGTCTCTATCAGACGGGCACCCTCAAGAACTTCTTCAAAGTAGTGCTTGGCAACCTTTCGACTTATAGCCGAATCCCGCGCTGCAACATTGGTAGCATCCATCTCCGCCCAATATGCCTTAACACGGGCAAAGGCCATCCGTGCACCCTCTATGAACGCCGACCTCCTCATCGCATCAATATGCGGCACCACGTCAAGGACCTGCTGCACCAAGCTGAAATAGTTGTTCGGTTTTGGCCTTCCCGGCCATAGCTGATCCACAACAGACCTCATAGAGAGTCCAGACAACCTATTTAGTTCGGCCCACTCAGCTAATTGGTCAGTCAATGAAAGTGGATGCTCGGGAGAATGGAATTGCCTCCAAAACAACTGGTCTACTCCATGGTCCGTTTGACCCTGGAAGTAGTTGGCCGCATCGGCAACGCTCGCCGCCAAATCCATATACGCATCCTCCGAACTCCACAGCCGATCCAGAGGGGCATACCGTGGATCTCCAAATTTCCTCCGCAACATAAAGGATTTTCCAGCTACAATATCCCCGGCTTCCCGCAGCTCCTCCTTCTTTGCCCTCATAGCAGAGCGGAGATCCTTTTTCGTGGTAGCGGCCTTCTCAAGGTCTGATGCCTTCTCTTGGTTTTCCTTTTCAAGAACCCGGCGACGGTCGGCGGCAGCTTTTAATTCTATAGCCATCTTGGCCATGTTGTCTCGGGTCTCGCTATGCGCGGCCCTCTCGTCTTGCAACTCGTCGGCCGCCTTCACAGCAGCCGCATTACCTAACCTCGCTTGTTCCTTGGCTCGGGCAAGTTCTGCCTGCAAGGCATCAACAGTGGCAGCTCCATCTGCAGTCACAACATATTTAATTACTGGCATCATGCTGCTCTTCCTATGTGGCGTTTACCATATATTGACACTTACCCCGTGCCTCGTCAAGCCTTTTGTTAACAAGCTCGATGTCGGCGTCCGCCGCATCCAACTGCCGTTCTAAATGGGCAAACTCGCTAGTCCGGCTAGCCACCGGAGCTTCCATCACCTGCACATAAAGGCGGTATGGTTATTTCCTGGGAATATGATCCTCTGTTCGTCGTTGTTTCTGACGACAACCAGAGTCTCAGGGGCTACTACCTACACAGGGCACACCTAGCATGTGCAGGATTATCATACATTCTTTAACGTACCTCAAAGCCTGTTAGTAGACTCATAAAAGCTTCATGCAATCCACTTTCGGCGGACGATATTCTCTCCATCACCGTATTCATCAGCACACGTTGTTCATCTGAGATGGCTGCTCGCCCCACCAACTCCCTCAGAACATCCGATCGCACACTAGATGGTGCCGGACTCTTTTGTCTGCTCTCTTCGGGAGCCGGATATTGGGAGCTTCGGGGGTCAATGGGATTATCTTCTGGCCTCACCGAGTCCACGACGACACTTCAGGATCGCCCGCTTCCGGAGCGGAGGAGTCCGGAGGAAGCGTTTCGCTCTCCATCATCTCTGGAAGAAGATCCCCCGAAGATGAGCTCATCTGAGTGGGGCTAAGGCCCGAACTGCAAAAATATATGCGGTGGTTATCTTCTCAGAAGAAAAAGATGGCATATCTGTACTATTAAAGTATTTCGGGTCACTTACGACTCGCGGGAGAATTGATCCCCCCGCAGACTTTGTGCGGCAACGGCGCCCCCCAAGGAAGGACCCTCTATGGGAGACTTCTTCTCCCGTTTGAAAGCTTTGGCTTCTGGATCCCCGGGCGCAGTCCTTTTCCTCTTTTGATCGCCTTCCCTCATGGAAACGCTCGCTCCCTCGACTAGAATGGGCAGCGTTGGGGGCCCACGTCCGCCCGCATTATCCTCCACAGTATCTTCCTTCAAGGGCTCCGGTCAAGGTGCAGTCTGGAGCATCTTTTCCAATACCGGATTTTCCAAACCCTCAGGGAGGGGGGCCGAACACCGATTCAACTTCGCCTTTGTTAACCAGTCCTGGTCAAAAAGCAAACTCTCAGAAACAACTTCGTAACAAAGGAGAGATAGTATGTTCGGCGGCGCGGTTACTACTCAGGCCCACGTCCTCGGAGATTTCCGGACACTCCACCTGAGGTCCGAAGAATGACTTGTACATCTCCTCGTGCGTCAGGCCGAGAAAATTTTGAATGACACGCGGTCCCTTGGGATTGAACTCCCATAGGCGAAGAGGCCGACATTTGCAAGGCTGGACTTGACGAACCAGCATAACTTGTATTACCGCAACCAAACTGAAATCTCCGTTGAAGAGATCTCAAATGCGGCTTTGCAGTATAGGCACGTCCTTGGCTGGCCCCCAGCTCAGACCTCTGCTGATCCATAACATCAGTTGTGATGGAGGGCCCGAGCGGAAAATAGGGGCGGCCGCCCACTTGGCACTTCTAGGAGCCGTGATGTAGAACCACTCCTGTTGCCACAATTCAGACACCTATGGGATGGAACCTTTGGGCCATGGAGCTCCCGTCATCTTGCGTATTGAGGCACCTCCACACGCTGCATGTTGCCCCTCGATCGTCTTCGGCTTCACTTCAAAGGTCTTCAGCCAGAGGCCAAAGTGAGGGGTGACCCGGAGCAAGGCCTCGCACACGACAATGAATGTCGTGATATGAAGAAAAGAGTCCGGAGCTAGATCATGGAAGTCTCGCCCGTAATAAAACATCAGACCCCTTACGAAAGGACCCAAAGCAAGGCCTAGACCTCGGAGGAAGTAGGAGACGAACACGACGTTCTCATTGGGTTCGGGGGTGGGAACGACCTGCCCTTGGGGAGGCAGCCGATGCAAAATCTCGGCGGTCAGATATCTGGCCTCCCTCAATATCTTGATATCTTCTTCCGTGAAGGTGGAAGGCATCCATCGGACTTGAAGGCTAGATCCGGACATGACTGAAGGTTCGGGGCGCCTGACGTGAACTTCGGGCGTTTGAGCTTGAGGTGGGGGAAGGATTTGATTCAGCACGGGAGGGAAAAATAAAAGCCTTGTCCCCTTTATAAAGAGGGTGAATATCAAGCGTCCTCTCCGTGTCCATTTGGACTTGCCTATAATCTAGGAGTCCTAGAAGCGGTTGGGGTACCCACGCCCGTATTGATGAGAATCCCGGGATAAGGGGACACGATCTCTTCTTTAACAAGACGTGCCAAGGAAACCGCCTCGCATAACGCGCTGAGGTGGGATAATGAAATGACTCGGATAAAGGCTTGGCCGTGGTGTGTCACGCTACGGAATATGTCAGCAGATTAGATTGGTGTAAATATTATTCTCTCTATGGCAATATGTGGAAACTTATTTTACAGAGCCGGACACTATCTTCGTGTTCAAAATCTTCTATGAAGTACTTGGAGGAGGAACCCTCCTTGCAATGCCGAAGACAATCTGCGCGCCAGACTCGTCGTCATTGAAGCCTGGTTCAGGGGCTACTGAGGGAGTCCTGGATTAGGGGGTGTTCGGATAGCCGGACTATACCTTCAGCCGGACTCCTGGACTATGAAGATACAAGATTGAAGACTCCGTCCTGTGTCCGGAAGGGACTTTCCTTGGCGTGGAAGGCAAGCTTGGCGATACAGATATGAAGATCTCCTACCATTGTAATCGACTTTGTGTAACCCTAACCCTCTCCGGTGTCTATATAAACCGGAGGGTTTTAGTCCGTAGGACAACATACACATCAACAATCATACCATAGGCTAGCTTCTAGGGTTTAGCCTCCTCGATCTCGTGGTAGATCTACTCTTGTACTATCCATATCATCAATATTAATCAAGCAGGACGTAGTGTTTTACCTCCATCGAGAGGGCCCGAACCTGGGTAAAACTTCGTGTCCCTTGCCTCCTATTACCATCCGGCCTAGACGCATAGTTCGGGACCCCCCTACCCGAGATCCGCCAGTTTTGACACCGACAGTGGGTGTAAGAGACTAACAAAGATCATAATTTGATATGAAAGCGGATTCATATATTTGAATAGGAGATCATAGTGTTTTAAACATTGCACGCATGAATATAGCGGTGATATACGTGCTGTGCACATGTTATATTATAATGTGATAATGCATGGCGTTTGCAACTCACAGCTAAATGCCGAAAAATCTAAACCATTCTATACATCAAACAATCTCACATTTTATTTGAATTTGTGATAATGTGTGGCGTTTGCTGCTTACAACTAAATATTGAACAATCTAACAATACTATATATCGAACATTCTCACATTTTATTTTAATTTGTGGTAATGTGTGGTGTTTCCAACTCACATCTAAATACTTGTAGGTGTAGGGGACGGGACACCATACATAATGTGATAAACACATTATACATATGAGACATGGTTTAGATTATGAAGATCTAGCTAGAGCTAGAAATGTAATGTGATTTGAAATCAAAATAAAGTGGATTCAAAAAATCTAGTTCGAGTTCATATAGTACACATAGTTCATATGTAACTCGAGACTAATCATGTGGTGTGCTGTGAAGATAATACACAAATGATGGTTTAACTTGACAATAATGATGATTGTAGATCTTATTAAAACAGAGAAATTAATTCAAATGCTTTGACTTCACAACAATCATTACTGTAGATCTTATTCAAATAGAGAAACGAATTCAAATTTAGTTCATATTGAAGCGGCAGTATATACGTTTGGAATGCACTAAAACATTCATTTGAGTAGTAGGTTGCATGCATTATAGATGTAGTGAAATATTTTAATTGAACATAACATGAATTCAAAGTTTTGAATGACATTTTTAGTGCGCATTGATTTGGTACAATACACGGTAGGCTTGTCCGGAATTTCAACCCGCGCCTTGTTAGCCCGAAATATTTAAGATATATCTTTGTCTCGCTGTGCTCCGACAAATCCCTCCATCTCAACCCGCGCCTTGCTATTCCGAAATTACAACACGCGCGAAAACTCCCACCTCCTGTGAAATCCCGACACGCGAAATGCCCGTGGTACCCCTGAACCGAAAGAACCACCTCAACTCGGTGGGGGTACTTTCGTAACTTACCCCACATTTCAGACAAGCTCGTCTCTAAGCCATGGTTCCCCACTGCCATCCCATCCGCCCACCCATTCGTACACCGAGGCCGCAAAAATCCGCGACGAAACCCCACACCCTGCTCCGTCCGCCACCCAGCCGGAGCCTCTTCCCCGATGACGTCGTCCACAGCAACACCTCGATGTCCCTCATCCACCGTATCGGATGAGGATCCGTTGTCGATCTCATCGTCCCGCCAGTTCAGCCACCCCGTCCTCCACCTCCAAGGAGCTGCCCCGACGTTCCCCTCATCTTTCGCGCCACCTCCATTCCCACACTGCCGTCTTCACCTGCACCACCGGAAGAGCATCATCATCACCATTTCCTCGGATGAAGCTGCGGCCTAATCGGCGCCACCAAAGAGGTTGTACACTAATCGCCGCATTTTCTTCTTGTTTCGATCTCACGGTGCTGCCGGCGCTCGGTCCCGAGCCGACACGGCGCGGCTCCATCCACGACGGCATCGATGGCCACTTCCTCCACGGCGTCGCTCCCTCGGCGGCGACGTCCACATTAGTAGGAGCTGCTGCTGCTTTACCTCTCGCTCGCGCTGCTGCTCTGCTCTTTCTCTCGGTCCCTTGCATGGTCTGCTCTTGCTATTGCTCTTGCTCGCACTGCTGCTCTCGCTCTTGCTCTTTCTTGCGATGCTGCTCCGATTTAGCTACACTTCACTCAACTGAATCGACTTTTGGGTCAAT